>NW_022992351.1:8522245-8540382 GCF_902827175.1 Gymnodraco acuticeps
AACACAGGTATGATCCTAAGTACAAAAAAAATGAGGTTATCATGAGGTTGTTAACATTGCAATTTATCACTATCGTTTAGTGGTTTTTCAAAGAATTAACCACTCTCTGTTTTTGTACCATTCTGCGTTGAAGTAGGCTACCTTTCTCTTTGCCCAAATAATCTACTAGCGGTCTCCTTTTTTCCGATAGTTAGCTGTACAACTTTACCCGCCTCAATGTCCCGACAACAAACCTCCATGCAGTCAGAACCAGCCTGTTTCGGTTCAACAACGGCGGCGGTGGGGGCGGCGGCGGTTTTGACAGTTTCTGCGGCCGCAGAGCTGCTGCTTTTGGGTTCATCTGGCTTCGCTGTTTGAAGAAGGTCCAGGCTCCGGAGATGTGGATGTCAGGGTATAAATATACACAGCTAGATCAGATCGCGTTTTAGATGCGACTTTAGAGTAGAGGGGAATTATTGAAACGGGATTTGTACAGTGTTCCGCGCCGCGTGTATATACGTGTGTGTTTGTGTATTTTTGCGTTTGTGTGTATTGTGTTTGTTTCCCGGGGAAAACACTCACGAGAAACACCGGCTGTTGTTATGCCTGCAGTGACGTTAAATTACTCCGTTCTCCGCTTGTAATTATGCCGTTAAAAGCTTCAAAGTTGTATTTATCATCTGAATTTGCCGAAACAAGTTGAATATTCTGAAAGCCAAGACTTTGCTTATTTGAAATCAGATAAAAACAAACTGTAACGGACCCTGCCGTGTTATCTATGATTACTATACGCCTTACATTCATAATTTCAGCGAGAGGGAGGGGGAGCGGCGCTGAGGAACAGCAGAGTGGTGAGAGCTGTCATCTACCCTTTACAAGCTTCAAACATGCCTGTAGCTAGTGAGATTGAATATAACAATCAAAAATAACAAAATATACACAGCTAGATCAGATGGCGTTTTAGATGCGACTTTAGAGTAGAGGGGAATTATTGAAACGGGATTTGTACAGTTTTCCGCGGCATCTGCTGCTGCGAAAATGTGGGGCAGGGCTGAAAAGTGGGGGGGCCAATGGCCCCCTGGCCCCCCCGCTTCCCTTTCAGAGAGGTAGTTCACAAACCAACCCACTGCATGGCTGGATATGCCAATACTGAGTAGCCTCTGCTTTAAGATGCGATGATCGACGGTATCAAACGCTTTGGAAAGGTAAATAAATAGAGCTGCACAACTCTGCTTATTATCTAAAATACTCGTAATGTCATTCACCACTTTCATTGTGGCAGTGATGGTGCTGTGTTGCTTTCTGAAGCCTGACTGATGTTTAGACAGGATATCATTTTTACATAAAAACTCCTTTACCTGTTCACTCACTAGGCGTTCGAGCACCTTCGCCAGAACTGACAATTTAGAGATTGGCCTATAGTTATTTAAAATAGTTGCCTCCCCTCCTTTTAGCAAAGGCAAGACATAAGCTGACTTCCATACTTTTGGAATTGCATTTGTGCTGAGGGAGAGGTTAAAAAGAGTAGTGAGAGGAAGAGCAATAAAATCTGCAGCTATCTTTAAAAAGAAAGGTTCTACGTTGTCCGGGCCAGCCGGTTTCTTAGGATCTAGCTTAGATAAGGCTTCATGAACAACATTGACAGTAAAAGGAGTAAAACTGAAAGGGTTTTCCAGACCACATTGTTCAGAGTCACGGATTGGGGTGTTCACAGAAGCAGAGTTAGAAACAGAATCAAAGATAGAACCGCAGGACACAAAATGCTCATTAAAGCAATTTAGCATAGTAGCCCTGTCCGATATAGAGCCAGATGCTGTGGTAAGGCACGGAGGTAGCTCATTACGGATCTCACCAGTGGATATCGATTTTATGGCTTTCCAAAATTTCCTAGGATTATTTAGGTTTTCTTTGGTAACTGACAAATAGTACTTCGACTTTGCACTTTTGACATTTGAAGTGAAGCTATTCCTTAGCTGCCTAAAACGCAGCCATTCTACCTCTGAGCCTGATTACCTAGGCTTTGCCCAGGCCTTGTTTCTCTCATGAAGGAGACTGGACAGTTCAGCAGAAAACCAAGGATTGTCTCGTCCCTTCACTCTAAATTTACGCAGGGGTGCATGTCTATCAATGATCTCCATAAAACCAAGATAAAAATAAGACCATGCAGTTTCTACATCAGCACACAGATCTATTTTTCCCCAATCCAACCCAAACAGATCATGAACAAAACCCTGCTCCACAAAATGTTTTATGTCTCTCTTAATAATAATACGAGGTTTAACCTTTTGAACCTTAGTGTCCCTAATTGTGGCTACAACACAGTGATCACTCAAATCATTCGCAAACACTCCCACAGATAAGTATTTATAGGGAGCATTAGTTAAAATGAGATCAATTAGGGAGGATTTATTAGGGGACTTAATGTTAGGGCGAGTAGGACTGTCAACAATCTGAGTAACATTCAAAGAGATACAAAGGTTTTTAAAATCCTCTGACACTGCAGTTAACCAGTCCCAGTTAAAATCTCCAAGTAGCACTATTTCCTTGTAGTCTAGTTGCGATAAAAGATTTGCTAGCGAAGAGAAGGAGTCCTTGCCAGCTGAGGGGGGTCTGTAACAGCCCACCACCATGACCTGTTGCCCCTTTGCCACTTCTATAAGGCTAAAAATTCGAATTGTTTTGAGCGTATATCCCTTTAAAAACGAGGCCCCTGGGGCCTCATGTATAACGCCCTGCGTAGGATTCACGTGGGAAGGTTGCTTACGTAGTAGAAATCCGAAAAATAGGTCCATACATTTTCCGCCACTTCCCGATTCACTAAACATTGCGCACCGGCGAGGAAAGTGCGTACAGCACTTACGCCGGTTTCCCTTTATAAATCACAACCGACTCGAAATGCAGTGCAGCTTTTGCGGGCTTCACATAACGCCCATATTTGCCTATAAATAGTCAAAGAAACGCCCATTCATTCATTAATTCTGACTGACTTTATGAAGAAGATCGCAGGAAATGACGACAGAACAGCTAAAAAAGACATCTCACACCGTGTCAGATTCTGGTTATTTTGGGGAGGTCGAGATAAATCATATTGTTTGGTGGATGCAGTTTGAACCAGAGTAGCAGCATGGAGGTCGGACCGTCACCAAAATAAATAAATAAATGGCCCGAAAAAGGTTCATGACAAAAACAATACACATCCTTCCTCAGGCAGTGTGTTTGTACCGGGGACAGGAGACACCCCCTTGATGAGAAACTGTAAGAAGTGAACGGGGAATCCCCCCGGTGTGGAGTCATGACGACTGGATCTGAATTATTTGTTTGTATTTTTTGGTGGTTTGTGTCCCAGCTGTCGATCAGCTGTGCGCAGCCTCTCCACTGCAGCCTGTGCGTCTCAACCCCCCGCATACAACTAATGTGTTGTGTTATATTAGCTCTACAATTGACCACATAGGTGTTCTTAGCTTCCATACCTCCTGTGTTTTACGAGCGACTTATCAAGTCTTAGCAAACGGCATAAAACACGATTAAACGTGATAGTAGCCTATATAAAACCATGCTCGTATCTACAACCTATAGAAATGCAACACGGCGTCAGTTTAGAAGTAATTCTGTCCTCCTGCTTACCGCATCATTTATGAGAAAACATTTCATAACATTAACACAACATATTCCAGGTGGTTTTAAATAACATATCCGTATTTATTTATTTCTCCAAGTTATGTTTTTGTGTGCACTGAGGAGTCGCAAACAGGCGTTTGTTTAATCATTTTAAGATTGGCTTTAATCAATGTTTGAAAATGAATTCTTCATATATGATAAATGAGAGGTAACATTTTATTTATGGTATTATTTCCACATATTTCTCTCCATTCTTCCTTCTGCCAACGGTGTCGCAGTTTCTCGTCTCTCCCGTTTTTGTGCTTAGTGCGTACGCATGGGTTAGAGTTTGCGTGGAGGACCGCACGTTTTCCCGTCAAGTTAGTATTTTATAAATCGCAAACTTTGCGTAGAAACTGGCGTACGCCATTTTTTGAGCGTATATCGCTTTATAAATGAGGCCCCTGATCTCTCTCTAGCGTCCGGTTATACTTCACTCGCGTCTATGTCCAAATCTATCAGATCTAGCTAGTTCTAGTTAATGATATGACTGCCTGCTTTTCAAAAGGACATAAGCGTTGCTTGACAACGGCGTGTGGCCGCAAAGTATAGCACAGCATTATGCATATGTTTATAGGGGTCAAAATCCCATGCTCATAAAATGCTCATATATTTGTTTCTCTTCATTCCCCACGCCCCAAAATAAATACATATACAAATATACCAATTTCAGGAAAAGTAACGAAGTTTGAGCAGTGTGGTTTTTATATTAACAGTTACACATATTTCAAAACGCGAAGTGTAATAACTGCAGTTTGCCTCCCAGAATGACAAAGATCCTCAGTGAAGCTCAAGCCCATGTTTCACTACATTGTAAGTACAACTTATTAAAAAGATCAGTTCAATGTAACTAATGTTGTCTTAGTGTTATTGCATGATGTTAAAATTGGTTTGCCATGAATTTAGTGATGGATTGTAAACATTTGAAATGTAGCATTTAAGTGTTTCTCAGACACTGATGGTGCAGCGCTGTACTGTACCTCTTTATATAGGCATTTTTTCCTTAACAAATTGTTTTTGCGCTGATCAGGGGGTACTTGGCTGAATTTTTTTTTCAAAGGGGATACATGATTGAAAAAAGTTTGAGAACCACTGGTGTGTGTGTGTGTGTGTGTGTGTGTGTGTGTGTGTGTGTGTGTGTGTGTGTGTGTGTGTGTGTGTGTGTGTGTGTGTGTGTGTGTGTGTGTTTACCTGTATGAGGCCAGAGAGGAAGGTGACTTGTAAAGCCACATTCACTTTGGCCGCTTCAACATCAGCCTGACTGTCTCCGTTGATGTTGCTAACCGACTCCACGTTGGCTGTCACAGACCCGATCATGATGGCCAGGACGGCAAAAGTACCTGCAACACATAAACACACACACACTTTGTAAACAACTCCTTTACTCGCTTTTCAGTAGAGTTTAAGGTTCAAAATTGTTGTTTATCACATGGATATATACTATGAATATAACTTTATATTTATACTACTTGCCTTTTTTACTTTATATCAGTTTTTTTCTTTAGTTTATAGACATATTTTGTATTAATGTTCCATACGTTTCAGGTAGGGCTCATGAACAAAGCACTCATGGAAGACTGAACCAGGCAGTAGATAAGAACGCCTTTTCATAAAGATTAAGGTAGACATTAACCGATGGAGAGGTGTCTCGAGGTGCCGAAGATGAAGTAGATGATCAGAGGATAGAGAGAGGTGTAGAGACCAAACGCAGGAGGAACTCCCACCACCATGGCGTTGGCCATACCTGGGAGAGAAGAGGAGAGGTGGAGATGTGTCCTATAAAAACAGTAAGCTTCACAGATATTCATTCATTGGCCTTTGCAGGAGCTTACAGCGCTGAATCTGTATTAACATTTTTACCACTTAACAACTTGGTCAACATTCCTGCCCACTGCAATACAAAATCACTTCGAGAACTCATAGCTCCAGTTTCTCTTTTGTTAACTTGACTTATAACTTCACACTGGACATTTATAATTCATTTATTATGCCATTCTTGCACACTAAATGTAAATAATATCCTACTTTTATATTGTGTTAGCTGTAATTTAGCCCTAATATTGTTGTATCTGTCATAGTTAACAGATTGTTTTCTTCAACAAAAACATTTCACAATTTGGGATTAATAAATGATATCTTATCTTATCTTGTTGGGCTAGATTTAGATGAAATACTATGGGTGATGACCAGCTCAATACGAAAAATAAATTTCATATCATTTTTTATATCAAGGGAGCTTAAAAGCCATTTGCTTGTCTGAGTGGTGGCTATACATGTGTTGATGAGACTTTCTCTTCATATCAACAAAATAAAGTAGGTTACAACAAGCTCAGGGTTATAACACATGGCAGCTAGAGTCGTATACTCTCAATTTCCACCCTTCCATCCTGCAGGTATAGCTGAAGTAGTGTGAAGCTGTTGTGTTATGCAGCTTGTTGTCATTTAAAACATGTTAAGACTCTTTACGTGATTATCCTCTGCTGCAGCATCCCCACCTGTTGGCAGATGTATGATCCCCACACTGACTCCAGACACCAGGTCTCCAATGGCGTTTTCTCTGATGGAGTAATCAGGCAGCCATGACAGGATAGGAAAGAAGCCCAGCAGGACGCTCTTCACCCTGGGACCGGAACACCTGAGGAACACACACACAGTTTATGGCTTTAGAGTTTGAGATAAAGAGTCTGGCTCAAACTGAGGCCAAACAAATAATCCCACGTACCAACATTGTGCTTTTACCCTCTCCAAAACTGACAGGGACTTGTTTTTTACTCGCTGCCCAAGGACATCCAGCTGTGCTTCGTCCAGGGCGACAGCGAGATAAGGCTGCCTGTTGTGAGGAAGGCCATTTAGCTCCATCTGAAATGTCAAAGATTACCGGCAGTGCAGTCAAAGTTCACTTTGTTCATGTTTGCTTAAAGGTCACATATCATGCTTTTCCGGTTATTGCCCGTCCCCTTGTGTGTTATGAAGGTTTTTATGCATGTAAACAGTCTGCAAAGTCAAAACCCCTCAAAGTACACCCTGTAGCGAGTAAACTCTAACACAGAAAATACCTCCCCCAAAAGCCTCGTTGGAGATTTCTCAGTTTCCATTGTTTACTTCCTGCCCCCCGTGACGTAGCTGCACCGCGTGACGTCACTTCCTCTGCCAGCCGACCATATTAAAGGGATAGTGGAAATCCGCGAATTTTGGGTTTAACTTATGTATTTGTATTCAAAATAAGCATAATAAACAATTTTTTTTAATTTCATGCGCCTAGTTTCATTTTATTTTCAATTTGACTGCGCCCTCTCAATGAAACGAAATACTTCGGGAATCGTCGGGAATCTTCGGGTGATGACGAGAGCAGAGGAAGACGGGCACAAACAATGGCGGACATTCAATAGCATTTGCATGTGAATAGCCGACCTTTATTATGGTGAATAGATGTGTTTTGTATGGCTGTAGTGCGACAGAAAATGCAGAGAATGGCGTATCGACTCATGCGTTTCCAAGAAACCCAGCCATTCGTCGTCAGTGGGTGAAATTTGTTCAGAAATGTTCACTATAGGTAATACTATAAGACGGCAATACTTTATACCGAGTATATTGCCATAAATATGATGATTGATTATCAGTAAAAAATTCTACGTGACACAACGACATTGGATTAACCTTGAGAATGCGTTTTTATTCCGTTGAACACAACTTTTGATCACAAATCAAAAAAGGTAAGACGTAATTATTGTAATATTTTTGGAACCGGATGTTGTTTACTTTCTCTTTTCTGGCTGATAGCTCCAGGAATTCGAGGTCTTACAGTGATGACATTACATCTGTGGAGTCTCAGCTTTAAATCGTATATCTTGTTTGTGCAGTTAAGATAGTAATAAGGGCATTTCCACCGTGTGTTGTTGTAAAAAAGCGTTTAGCATTAGTTAGCATTGTTTCGCTCAATGCTAATTCAAAGGTTTGGTATTACTCTTGTGTTTTTTTCTAGCTACATTTGTTGTTATTGTCAGTTAGCGATGTTCTTACCTTTTAAAAGGGTATGAAAACATTAATAGTTTCATACATGTTAAGAAGCCCTGAGACATGTGAGAGAAAAAAACTGTGGGAGGGGGTCCACTGGGGGGACCTTCGGTGCTTAACTGGTTAACAATGATAATATTTGTAAAAGGCTAACAGGTGATCTTAAGATGCGTGAGCTATGCTTAGGGACCTACCAGTCAGATTATTTGTGCGTAGGGGTGCATCATCTGGCTCCGTGGTCATCCTCCGCCATTGCCCATGCCGTAACCATCACCTCGGGCTCGGGCTCTGGGCTCGAAACAAATAAGGACGTAATGGTCCATCGTCTGGCTCAATATTCTCACCATCGTCGCTTACTGAACCGGATTCAGATTCAGCTCCTAAAAACGACATTTTCGTAGGAAAAAGCCTAGAGGATGTTTCTGACTCGCTATCATCACTGGATACCTCGTACAATCCTTCTTCTTTGTCTGGTATATTTGCCCTTCCACGTTCATTCTGCATAGACGCCATAGTTTTGTTATCGTATCGTCTTCCTGAGTTTTCGTCACTTCCGGTTTGGCTGAGTCGAACATTTCGTTTCTTAAAAACTTCGGGGAAGCTGCAATAAAGTGCTTCTAACATGCATAAGGCAATTATTATATTTTTTTAATCAGGTGTGATTGTTTTGGTACGTAATTATGCTTGTATATAAGTTACAACGAAACTATTTGAGGTTCCATTTCCACTATCCTTTAAGTGTCGTAAAACCTGCTTCTTTTCAAAGCTCTATCCAGTCATGTCGCGGAGGGTCTGTTGCCGGTATTGTGTGGAGAAATCCACAATGTTTGCAGTACCGAAGGCAGAACCACGACGAAGTCAGTGGTTGACATTCCTTTTAACACTGTTCCAGCTGATTTACCAGCCGGTACTGTTGTGTGTGCGCGGCATTTCACGGACCAAAGCTTTAAAAACTTAACAATGTTTAGCTTCGGACTTGCAAAAGCTGATATTGGGAGGACGATGCTGTTCCTACTTTGTTTGGACCAGCGGGAGATTCGGGTACACAACCTGTAAGTATTTATTGTGGTTTGTGTATTTATTCTGTTTAAAACAAACAATGTATCTACCACGACTGTGTAAATGCTATGCTATGCTAATTGCTATGCTACCGAGGTAAACACGAGGGCTACCTAGCATTCCCAGCCTCAACACCGATGTTAGCACAATGGCCTTACATGTATCTCATAGCAGGAGAATGTCTGCAAAACACACACGAAATACTCATAGACAGTATACTCCGGGTGATTTAACCGTACGGTCAGTAATTACAGTTGCCGTTCGTGTATTCTACCGAGCTACCATTAATAAGCTAAGCTAGAAGCTCTAACCTAGAGATGTTATGAAAAACATTGTTTTCATGCCAGCTACAATGAATGACCGAACGTAGCAGAATATCTGTAGAACATTGTAATTGTAAAAGTGTTGCTTTTATGAAATTGACTGTTTTCCTCGGATACAAAATTAATTGTATGAATACTATGTTGTATCTTTCTTAGAGTACATCACAGCAGGAACACAATACCAACTGCTCCAGTACAGTCGGATGTCAACAGACCGTCCACAGACTGTTTGTGTGGGAACTCAGAGGGTTGAGACACGGTCTGTGGGAACACAGACAGTGGAATGTAAAGTGTCCGCCATTTCTGTTGCTACACAGTTGGCCCGGGGAACACTGAAATCGGCCCACGTGAGAAGCAAAGGTAGACTATAACACTGACAAATCACAGATACATTACCTTAATTGTGCTTTTATTACATGTACAGCACTTGGGCTCGACCAAAAATCTTTTTTAAATATGCTCTATAAATAAAACCTTATTTGATATTATTGTATATCACAGAAATACTGTTATGACTACAAGAAATACAGTGCTGTTTGTAGTTTGTACATTTTTCATGAATTAATCTGTCAGATGTACACAAGTTGTTGGCCTTTTACAATGTATTAGTGTCTTATCTAATGTACATAGTATTTATGCACTTTTCCCTTTTTATTAACAGGCATCCAGGCCACGGTGTCTTTCAAAAGTGTTGGCACTAAAACTTCCACCTACACAGAAATCCCCTTGTCCTCTACACCAATAAAGGGCCCAGGATTGGGACCTAGCAAGAGACCTCGACTAGAGTTGGAGCAGGAACAAGGAGAGACTTCGATTGAATTTGAAGAGACTCTGGATTCGAGTTACCACCCTGATGATACTGTAGAAGAATCTGACGTATCGTAAGTTTGGTATATTTGGTACACATTACTATTACTGTTGTTCAGAATTGACATCTAACATGTATTGTTAATTTTGTTTTGTTACATTAGACTTCAGACACGATCCACGCACAGTGAGGCAAAGTACATTGTGTTTGAAAGCTGCCTCGGACAGCTGTTTGAAAAATGTCCGTTTTGTAAGACAGACTGTGATGTCCATTTATCAAAATTTATCAAAATAAAGTTTGATGGAACTACTTGATAGCCTTTCTTCCCTGAATTATTTGCTCCTAGATCATTCATATATAGCAAACCATTATTTGATTTTTCATCTAATACAGTAGTAGTTTATTATAGCTAAAAATAACTTACTCTTCTTCAGTTCTACGCCTCAAAGGTCCATAATCAAACCGATAAATATTGTGGAGGTTCTGCAGGGTGTAGGGATTGAGGCAGTTTGGTTCTAGTCCGGGGTGGTCAACCATGCACACAATGGGTTCTGGGACTTTGCATTCGTGTTAAAACCTATAGGAGGATAAGATATTTGTAACATAATACGTTTAGCAATTAAATCCAACTATGGCGAGGTTTACAAAATAAACATTCAATTACTATAGAATAAATAAAAGGGCATATAGTCTATTGACTTGACAAGTATGTATGGTGTATATAATGTTGTGTGCTACTGTTGGTGTTTTTGTATTTGTTGTGGTGACACCCTGTTTTGACCATAATTCACCTTTGGTATAGTGTTGCCACACGGACCCTTTAGTGTGTGCTCTTAGGTTTAGCTTGTCATTCCTAGCTTGTCAGACAGAGCAGACATGTATTTTACCTGATTCTAAACACACCGCCCCGACTCCTTTTCATCGGCACTACACTGTCACCTTTCTAATCTCCCTGCAACAGAGGTTTTCCACCTCGGTAGGCATTACTGCGCAGTTTCCACACGTGCACCTAAATAACAACAGTTGGAAAGTTTGGTTAGTCAGCGGACACACTTGTTACTGTGATGTAGATAAATGATGAAGTTCTAACATTACATCTGAAATGTAGCAGCTATACAAAATTAAAACGTTCCACTGTGAAACCGCCTGCTGTATTCTTGTTTGGGACGGTGGATCAGGTCCATCACGGTCCGTTTCACTCTCAGGGTCGGACTCCAGTTCGTACATATATGGCTTTACTGACGCCATTTCATTTCTGCTACTCCGCTCAGAGCCGAAAAACACCATGGGCTAAGTACCCCCGCTAAACCACTTTACGGCAGATGTCAACAGGGGCAGAGCCTCTCTGGTGGTTGACAAATCAGAACAGAGGGGCCGAGCTGACCAATCGGAGCACACTGGGCTCACAGGGAGGGGGGGCAAGACTGCAACGAGCCGTTTAGTGGAGAGAGTGAATTCACGTAGTTTACAGAGATGCTGTATGCGAAACAATGTGAGTTTGGAAAATTGCACAGTATAAATCTATTCTAGTAGACATCAACAATGGAATTATGATCAGTGGAAATGGCCATGACATGTGACCTTTTATATCTTGTGTTCTTTCTTTTTTTATCATTGTAAAATGAGTGTATTTGGTAAATGACAAAGATCAAGACGAGTAGTATTAACTGTAAAGATAACTAAATGAGACCAAAGCATTGAGAGAGAGAGCGGCTGACCTTATCCGTATCACCACAAAGCCGCATGGGTACAAAGAGTTCACGTGCAACAGTGTGCATGTACACACACACAAACAGACACAGTTTATGGCCACATCATTTGTGATAAAAAGCCTGGCACAGGGCCAACATTGACGCATAAAAGGCCAACAACGAAACCTCGCATTTTACTTACCAACCTTGTGCCTTCACCCTTTTAAAAAATGCCAGGGACTCTCAAGAACATCCAGCTGAGCTACGCCCAGGTCAACAGCGCAATAAGGCTGCCTGTAGTGTAGTGAGGATTTCACTCAAAGCTGTCAGTAGTTGTAACCATGCCACTTTCGTCTCATTAGTATGCATAGAAAAGTGACAGGTCACACATATAAGCCCCGCCTACTTCCGACTAAGCCCCGCCCAAGCCCCGCCCCTTCCGACATACGCCCCGCCTCCGGTTTACAAAATAAAAAATTTAAAAATGAGAAATTAAATGCTGCTTCAATCACATTAGTATGCATAGGATCTATGTCCCGCCTCCTAACCACTTCCTGTGCCCCCTAATCCTGTATACAGTATTGACTGTAACTTACAAATACTTGCAAATAACATGAAATAAATCAAAGTAAAGCATCTAAAAACATATATTTAAAAAAAGTAATGTCAGCCTCTGTCAATCTCTCTCTCTCACCTCTTATTTGTGAACAGTCTGGACTTGCCTGAGACAAGTCAGGACATGTGGGGGAGAAACCATAAAAGCCTGACATCCTCTACAGCAGGGTGCCCAACCTTTTTTTAACCGAGAGCTACTTTTAAAGTTGCCGGTCTGCCGAGATCTACCAGTCCAAATAAAGAGCGTAGTTACTGACAGCCTTACTACCAGGTAAATACACACTTCTACTTGTATAAAACTGACCTTTGTACGATGAACTTCATAAAATACTGCAGATCCTTTATCTTACCTCTTTCTAATCTACACACATACAAGTATTCAACTGAAGTTACACAACAGTGTTGTTGATACGGAGTTGGAGTTTATTCACACGTCACATACTACAGTGGGTAATGTTTTCAAGAAACATTGAACAGTGCTGCCACATATGACACAGGGAAAAAAGAAAATACTCTGAACCCTTTCTTTGCCATTATATAAAAATAGTGTTGCTTCAAAAGTATAAATGAGGCTTACTAATAAGACAACTCAGATCTGAAGCTACACAGGAATCTGCTGCCAAAGTGCAATAAAAAAGACAAAATTAATAGAATCAAATCCTTTTTTTGTTGCATTTTAGTAGAGTATAAAAATAAATGCCTTTTAAAATAGGATGCAAGCAACACTAGTTTCTACCTGAATTGATAATAGACTATAATCAATTTAAACAGAACAGATCTTAATGTTTGCATTCTTATACCATTGTGTACAATAATTGTAATGAATAAGTTCAAACAAACAAAAACTTACAGCTGATTAATAACGGTATCTAACTTGAGTTTTTATTATATCAAAAACCTGTTGAAATGCTACTGTTATTTTTACTGTCCCCCAAAAGCGCATCAGCAGCCTCCAGGAATGCTTCTTTCACAACTTCGCCGTCTTTGAAAGACTTCATGTGTTTCGCAAGAACGTGCCTGACACGATAAGATGCTATGGTAGCAGCCTTGCTCTTGTTGTTGGGCCTGGTGGAAATTGACTGCTGTGCATTTAGCTGTCCTTTCAGGCCCCTCCCCTTTTGGGAGCGTTGGGCAGAATTAGGAGGGAATTCCGTCTCGTAGCGTTTGTGCACTGTTTTGAAATGCCGCTCCTAAATTACCCTTCTTCGATAAAGCCACGTTCGCATTGCAGATGAGACAGATGGACTTTGAATTGGAATAGATACACAAATAATCATCCTCCCACTCGGAGTGAAAATTATATATGTTGGGCTTTTTTGCTTCTGCCATAATTGCGGTCTTGTGTGTGTGCGGACTGTCACTCCTGTTGACACGGACAACGTCAGCGGCCACCAGCTCACCAGCCACGCCCCGACACATGGAGTCACGCCGGCCAATCACAAAGCTTTGATGCGTTCAAGTGCATTATTCTGGCACGGGAAGATTATGTTATAGGACATTAACGATAAAACAGAATGTTGTTGTTCTATTTTTAGACACATCTCGCGATCGACTGGGAATCTCCACGCGATCGACCGGTCGATCGCGATCGACCGGTTGATCGCGATCGACTGGTTGGGCACCCCTGCTCTACAGCCATATGGCGGCCGAGGGGCGGGGGAACACCACACACACACACACTCACACACACCACACACACACACACACAACACACACCCACACCACACTTCCCCCGCCCCTCACCCCTCTCCCGTTATGGGAGTTGGATAAATAAAAGCCAGTCGTCTTTGCCACTCTTCAATATTTTTCAAGTCGAGAGAAATGACAAAGAGACGTTTTTTGGGGGGGCTGGAGAATAGGGTTTGTTTGATTCTGTTTCTTCACCTATTCTCTTCAGGATAATTAAGAAAGCAAAAAGTCCTATGCGGATGTGACTTTGGCTCACATGCCGATGTGTCCTTGAGCAAGACACTTTACCACAAATCGCCCCCGTAGGCATGTCTACGGTATTTAAGTGTTTGTAAGTCGCTTTGGATGAAAGCGTCAGTTAAATGACATGTAATGTAATGTGTAAGAAGACACACACACAACCAGATGTGGGGGGGGGGGGGGTTGAGATAGCCAGGGTGTAAATGCCTATGTTAATTAAGACACTCTCTGTGAGTTAGTTTTAAAAAAAGAAATAAACTCAAATTAAATAAAAAACAGCCATTAATTTTCACTCACCAAGACATCTAACAACGTTAATGTCCTCTCTAGATTTGATTCAGGGTTTGTTTTAAATGGTGTGTGCTGGCTAAGGATGTTTCTTTTCAAGTTTTGGGAAACTGTTAAAGAAGTATCTGTTTTGCAAAGAGGTTATTTTTCAAAAGATCTTATTTAGGTTTTAATAGTGATACCTAAGGGTATTCTCTTTTGTATATGGATTTGTGAACTAATGTGTAATTACTTTTATTAAGTATAATTGCCAGGATCATTCTAAGAAGAGTGAGAGGGCTAATGAGCCAGCACCATACCTCCTCTATGCATTTTCTTGACCTGTATCTGATCTTGAAAAACTTGACTCTTTTAAAAAAAGTTATTTTTCATCTATCATTTTCAACCATGCAGCAAGAGATCAAATTTAAGAATAAGTAATAGTTTGTCACGATTTTACGGGAAATAGTCAGTGCGCGATGTCCAGTTTTGTTGACATCAATGCTTTATTCTCTTTTCTTGTGTTACTAAGATACTTTTAGTTACACTTTAATGGATGCAAACCTTTTTAACCGGGTAAAATATTAATTAATTTGTAAGGAATTTGTTTTCTTTATGTTTGTAATTTTAACACTGTTTCGATGAAACACAGCAGTCTTGATAACTTGACATGACTAACATTACTTTTCTAAAATATATGTTTTTTAGAAGCGTTACTTTGATTTCTTCATGTTATTTTGAACACATTACTTTTTCATATTTTTTCAACATACTGTGATATTTTGTTTTTTTCTTTCTCTCCTTTTTCCATTATACTTTACTGAAGGATACACTCTTTTTTAAAAGCTGACCACTACCATGAAAGTACTCTGTTTTATAGATTCCGTAAAGCATCTGACTCTAAATGGCATTTTGTGATTTTGAGGCTATTTCAGTGAAAACAAGGCTGTTTTTTGAAACATTTGGCAGATTTATGCTTAAATTCTCTGAGAAAGTTACTGAAGGATACACTTTTGTGTATAAAAGCTGAAAATAGATAATTAAGTACTTTGTATTAGTAGATTTGGTTAAGAATCTGACTCTTAATGGCAGTTTGTGATTTTGAGGCTATTTCAGTGAAACAAGGCTGTTTTGAACATTTGACAGATTTATGCTTAAATTCTCTGAGAAAGTTACTGAAAGATACACTTTTGTGTATAAAAGCTGAAAAAGTAGATAATGAAGTAGACTTTGTGTCCTGTGAAACCCCCATACAGAATGTCAGTCCCTGTGTAAAACTTTTTAGTGACACTCTGCAGATTTGTGTGTAATTCTCTCACAAAAGGAACTGTAAGATACACTTTTTATGTATGCAAAACCTTAAACATTTCTGAAAATAAAATACTTTATCTGAATACATTTTCTTTAAAGGCACTTTTTGATTTTAACGCTATTTCAATGGAGCAATCCAGTTTTGTTGACAGCAATGCTTTATTCTCTTTTCTTGTGTTACTAAGATACTTTTAGTTACACTTTAATGGATGCAAACCTTTTTAATTATTCATTAATTTGTAAGGAATTCGTTTTCTTTATGTTTGTGATTTTAACACTGTTTCGATGAAACACACAGTCTTGATAACTTGACATGACTACATTACTTTTCTAAAATATATGTTTTTTAGAAGCGTTACTTTGATTTCTTTCATGTTATTTGAAACACATTACTTTTTCATATTTTTTCAACATACTGTGATATTTGTTTTTGTCTTTCTCTCTCTTTTTCATTATATTTTTTGAAAAACTACATAGTGATTTCTAGCAAAATACAACATGCAACTAATACATTATACAAATTACGACTTTTTGCGATATTTTCAACACAATATACTTGTACCTTTTTTTTTTTACAGGGCTTCAAGATATTTTGCATGTCATGCATAAACACGGTGTCGTCTTTCTTGAAACTGACGTGCTGTCCGTTTTACAAAACAAGTTATGTTTTCTGCTTCTTCATCCTCTGAATTTTCCTCCCCCCCGTCCCTCTTCCTTCACCCCTCACAACAACAATCAAGGTGGATCTGTGAAATGAAACACCTCTTCCCAAAGCGTGACTTCCCTATTGAGGGCATGCGTCTAGGGCAGTAGGGTCTAAATCGATTGGCCAGATATACTAACATGCAGAACGTACGGTATGTTTGAAAAAAGACTAACCATTTATCCAGTTCAAGCTGTCTTTAAGATGTGACATCACGCACTGACTATTTCCTGTAAAATCGTGACAAACTATTACTTATTCTTAAATTTGATCTCTTGCTGCATGGTTGAAAATGATAGATGAAAAATAACTTTTTTTAAAAGAGTCAAGTTTTTCAAGATCAGATACAGGTCAAGAAAATGCATAGAGGAGGTATGGTGCTGGCTCATTAGCCCTCTCACTCTTCTTAGAATGATCCTGTGCAATTATTTAATAAAAGTAATTACACATTAGTTCACAAATCCATATACTAAAAGAGAATACCCTTAGGTATCACTATTAAAACCTAAATAAGATCTTTTGAAAATAACCTCTTTGCAAAACAGATACTTCTTTAACAGTTTCCCAAAACTTGAAAAGAAACATCCTTAGCCAGCACACACCATTTAAAACAAACCCTGAATCAAATCTAGAGAGGACATTAACGTTTTAGATGTCTTGGTGAGTGAAAATTAATGGCTGTTTTTATTTAATTTGAGTTTATTTCTTTTTTTAAAACTAACTCACAGAGAGTGTCTTAATTAACATAGGCATTTACACCCTGGCTATCTCAACCCCCCCACATCTGGTTGTGTGTGTGTCTTCTTACACATTACATTACATGTCATTTAACTGACGCTTTCATCCAAAGCGACTTACAAACACTTAAATACCGTAGACATGCCTACGGGGGATTTTGGTAAAGTGTCTTGCTCAAGGACACATCGGCATGTGAGCCAAAGTCACATCCGCATAGGACTTTTTGCTTTCTAATTACCCTGAAGAGATAGGTGAAGAAACAGAATCAAACAAACCCTATTCTCCAGCCCCCCCCAAAAAACGTCTCTTTGTCATTTCTCTCGACTTGAAAAATATTGAAGAGTGGCAAAGATGACTGGCTTTTATTTATCCAACTCCCATAACGGGAGAGGGGGAGGGGCGGGGGAAGTGTGTGTGTGTGTGTGTGGTGTGTGTGTGTGTGTGTGTGTGTGTGTGTGTGTGTGTGTGTGTGTGTGTGTGTGTGTGTGTGTGTGTGTGTGTGTGTGTGTGTGTGTGTGTTGTGTGTTGTGTGTGTGTGTGTGTGTGTGTGTGTGGTGTTTGTGTGTGTTGTGTGTGTGTGTGTGTGTGTGTGTGTGTGGTGTGTGTGTGTGTGGTGTGTGTGTTCCCCCCCCTCGTCCCCGCCCCCTCGGCCCCATATGCTGTAGAGGATGTCAGGCTTTTATGGTTTCTCCCCCACATGTCCTGACTTGTCTCAGGCAAGTCCAGACTGTTTCAAATAAGAGGTGAGAGAGAGAGTTGACAGAGGCTGACATTACTTTTTTTAATATATGTTTTTAGATGCTTTACTTTGATTTTATTTCATGTTTTTGCAAGTATTTGTAAGTTACAGTCAATACTGTATACAGGATTAGGGGGCACAGGAAGTGGTTAGGAGGCGGGACATAGATCCTATGCATACTAATGTGATTGAAGCAGCATTTTATTTTTCTCATTTTTAAATGATTTGTTTATTTTTATTTTGTGAACCGGAATTGTGTGGCGGGACATCCGCCGGAAGTGGGCGTGGCTTTCCAGAATGGGCG